>NC_135505.1:69477285-69479785 GCF_052857255.1 Amblyomma americanum | reverse complement strand
TGTTGTCGCTGCAGCATACCCGTACCATTACAAGTACGCAGTGGCGGCAGTCGATCACAGCTTCTCCACTCTATTCATGGCTTCTGTAAAAGCCGAAACACCAGTGGCCGCGGAGACCACCGCCATGGCATGCATTACAAATTCAAATTCCAAAGCACTCATGCGATCACCAACTCGCAACACGCGTGTCGAAACTTCCTGAGAGGCCGAGTTGCCATGCACGTTAGTGGGCTCATGGGTATTACAGCCCTCACCAAACACCTCCAAATCAACTGGACCCCAGGCCACGAGGGACTGGATGGAACTCAGAGGGCACATGCTTTAGCCTGAGGCATCATCAACCGAGCGGGGCCACCTCTACCTTCTAGGTATAACGAACGCCACGAGTTTCACCGTCTTCAAAGGAGAAACTTGCCTCCACTTGATAGGAAATTAGACACCCCACATGCCGTCTTTTGTCGGCGGATACAGACGAACACATTTCCAAACCTCCATAGACTAAATCTCATACACCCAACATTATACTCCGATACCTGTCCCTGGTAACAGGCCCGCCGTACACTCTTCCACATTTCTTGGGGATGTGGGCCCGAACCAAGCACTCTACAGACTGGAAACACGTGTTTTAAGCGGTTAAAGGCGCTGCAGACCAGAGATAACCTGGAGGACCAACGGGCACTCATACAGCAGGTCCGCAGGGCGGCTCAAGCCAACGGAGCCCTGTAATGAGCGCCCCAGCTACATGCTCGCCCAACTCCCCTTCAATTTATAAGGTTTTTACTCCTCCTTTTCCAATTTGTTAGGGGTGAAGAAAAGAACCTTTACTCCGTACCTGGCTCCCACTCTCTTTACTCGGTTCTGTAAGGTCTGAACATAAGGTATGGACGCCACATTTTTTCTTCTTGTGAAAAACACAATATTTTTGCGGGGACTCTCTGCCTGAGCCACCCTAAGCCTATTTATCGCTCACAACGCCGACAACGAATTTTCTGCGTAACAGGGCCTCTAATGCTCTTGTGTTAAAAATATAGAACAGTTTGGGTGTAACGATGTGAACGAGGGCAGCGCGAAAGGCTGCTGAGTAAAGGTGAGGTAACGCCTAACTTCGGAGCCGCCAGAAGCTTCACAAAAGGGAGGAAAAACTGCCGAAGAGCGGTAACGCTACCCAGATATTCACAGTAGCGTGGCCGAGAACTGATGTGGGAACTGAAAGTTCTTCCCGTGGGACGTATTTGTGCCTTCATAAGACCGATGGCGGCTTCTCACATTTGCCTACCGTCCGCATGCAGTGTGAGTTTTTAAGCTTTACAGATTTTTCTTTTGAAACTGTGGGAGATACGTCTGTGTAGTTTGTTTCGTGGGATTTTACAGGAAGCCGGACTTTATGTACCTCATGCGGATGAATATTTCTCTAAATAACCAAATTATACATATAATGCAAACTTAATTTCCATCAAGATCGAAGGCGAGCCTGTTATAAATTTTCTTAAAATGCAATATCTATCAAAATATCGAATGTCAGCGAATGTAAAAGCTTTTTGAATTTGTTTCCCCGCACTACCTAACTACAAAATGGCGTTGCCGCGCGTTGTATCGTCGCCGAAACAACTCAGGTAGCCAAAAGTAGGCTATGGTGTAAAACAACCTGTAGGTTCAATGTGTGTAGGCTATGTGAGCCCCGTTGGGACCAATGTGAAGTTTGCAACGCGGGCCCCAGTCGGCCTCCAGTGGGCTGCCCAAATACGCCTCAGTAGGCCCCATTTGGGCCAATGCAAGTAGTCTATGTGGGGCTGCCAACATTCGGTGTGCAATTCTTGATGTAAGTAGCCCATCGAGCTCCCCATCGGTCCTACTTTGCTGAGATGTGGGTAGTCCCTGAGGACGAACCTTTGGTTTTGATCTTAGTTAGCCCCTCCGAAATCGGTATGGAACCGGTACGGGATATGAACGGGCAAGCCCAAATGGAGCCTGCCCATATGGTGCCCATAGGGTTTCGATGTAGATTTTTCAGAGGCACACTGCGGACTCGACGAAAATGAGACCGTTGACGCTGAAGCAAGAAGCGCCTTCAGCAGTGGCCTGCGTGCAGCTGTGCCGTTCTCTAGACCGGACACCATTTGTTTCCTTTCGGGATCAGAGAGGAGTCCGGCTAGGTACTGGGCCCTTCCAGGCTCTCGTAACATTCGCCTTAACCTGCTGGATCCGACGATGACCTTTTCAGTTCCTCGAGGAATACCTCGCCCTATTGCATGCGTTATCCGTAGACTACGTTTAAACGTGGCATTCACGCGCAAATACATGTACTTAATAGGACAAGCGGACTCCCCGGACTGTACCACATGTGGCGTGCTAGAGTCGATAGAACATGTTTTAGTGGCGTGTCCAGCATATGCACGTGAAAGTCTCATGCTGGCATCTGCTTTGAAGTCTATGGCACAAGGCCCCTCTCGGAGGATTTGATCCTCTGCGCTTGGCCAGATAGTTTGAAAACTGCACAGGT